>NC_084737.1:1927751-1977751 GCF_033978785.1 Entelurus aequoreus
CGACCCAGCAACATTCAGAATAGCAATAAACAGAGCAATTGAGGAGACACAAACACGACACGGAACAATCTAAAAGTAGTGAGACAAAAATGAATATTATCAACAACAGTATCAATATTAGTAACAATTTCAACACAGCAGTGATTAAAAATCCCTCATTGATATTATCATTGCAAACATTAATAAATACAAAAATACAAAAAATGAACAATAGTGTCGCAGTGGCTTACACTTGCATCGCATCTCATAAACTAAATGTCTAACGATAATGTCAATGAGGGATTTTTAATCACTGCTATGTTGAAATTGTAACTAATATTGATACTGTTGTTGATAATATTCATTTTTGTTTCACTACTTTTAGATTGTTCCGTGTCGTGTTTGTGTCTCCTCTCAATTGCTCTGTTTCTTGCAGTTCTGAGTGTTGCTAAGTTGGGTTTGGTTTTGGAATTGGATTGCATTGTTATGGTATTGCTGTGTATTGTTTTGTTGAATTGATAAATTCCAAAAAAAAAAAAAAAAAAAAAAATTTAAATCGATTTTTTAAAAATCAGAATCGATTCTAAATCGCACAACGTGAGAATCGCGATTTGAATTCGAATCGATTTTTCCCACACCCGTAATATATATATATATATATATATGTATATATATATACACACACACACACACATGTATATATGTACATACACGCATTATATTTATATTTATATATATATATATATATATATATATATATATACACACACACACATTCACACACACACACACACACACACACACACACACACACACACACACACACACACACACACACACACACACACACACACACACACATTGAATTCCTCAGTGCTGGTGCTGTTGCACGGTAGAAATGGTTGTTTGGCCCGCGGAGCATTGGCACATTTTTACTTTGGTCCTTGGAGGCAAAACATTCAGACACCCCTGCTCTCGTGTTAGTGTTTTTTTTAAGAAATGTATTTTGGTCATTTTATTTCCGGGTGCTGAGAGAGACGAGCGTTCACAGCTCGGTCCTCTTTATTTATTTTCCCAATCGTGGAAAAATCTGAGATAAAAAGCATTTTAATGCCGTTTTGTATCAAAAATAGTCATTTTTGATACGGTGGCATCCACTTATAAGACGACGTTTAATTATGCACTTTTGCCATTTCTTTTCTTCTGACAGCTTTTTGTCCGCGCGACAGCAACACATCTGGAGCAGCATCACCAAGAGTCGCCTCCAGCAGAGACCACATCAGCAGCATTCATTTCATCCCACAAAAAACGCTTGATGATGCCAAATCATAATTAAAAATCTCCACAGACCGGGGGGGAGGGGGGCTTAAAAAAAAAAGCTCATTAGGCTATCAAAAAAAATACAGATTTTATATTTTAGAAACCAATCCTAATTTCCTACTGACTACTCTTCTGATATCAGCTTAGTTATTGTGATCGGTGCCAAAATCAGAGGGATCTTTGTTGCATTGTAGTGCACTACGACAGTGTTTTTCAACCTTTTTTAAACCAAGGCACATTTTTTGCGTTGACCAAAATGCGGAGGCACAAAACCAGCAGAAATCATTAAAAAAGGAAACTCAGTAAAAAGTCGTTGTCGCAATTGTTGGATATGACTTTAAAGGCCTACTGAAATTAGATTTTCTTATTTAAACGGGGATAGCACATCCATTCTATGTGTCATACTTGATCATTTCGCGATATTGCCATATTTTTGCTGAAAGGATTTAGTAGAGAACATCGACGATAAAGTTCGCAACTTTTGGTCGTTGATAAAAAAAAAGCCTTGCCTGTACCGGAAGTAGCGTGATGTCACCGGTTGTGGAGCTCCTCACATCTGCACATTGTTTACAATTAGGGATGTCCGATAAGGGCTTTTTGCCGATATCCGATATTCCGATATTGTCCAACTCTTTAATTACCGATACCGATATCAACCGATATACAGTCGTGGAATTAACACATTATTATGTCTAATTTGGACAACCAGGTATGGTGAAAATATGGTACTTTTTAAAAAAAATTATAAAATAAAATAAGATAAATAAATTAAAAACATTTTCTTGAATAAAAAAGAAAGTAAAACAATATAAAAACAGTTACATAGAAACTAGTAATGAATGAAAATGAGTAACATTAACTGTTAAAGGTTAGTACTATTAGTGGAGCAGCAGCACGCACAATCATGTGTGCTTACGGACTGTATCCCTTGCAGACTGTATTGATATATATTGATATATAATGTAGGAACCAGAATATTAATAACAGAAAGAAACAACCCTTTTGTGCGAATGAGGAGGGAGGTTTTTTGGGTTGGTGCATTAATTGTAAGTGTATCTTGTGTTTTTTATGTTGATTTAATTTTTTTTTTTTAAATTTTAAAAAAACGGTACCGATAATAAAAAAAACGATACCGATAATTTCCGATATTACATTTTAACGCATTTATCGGCCTGCCGATATTATCGGACATCCCTAAATATTAGTAATAATTTCAAAATAGCAGTGATTAAAAAAACCCTCATTGATATTATCGTTAAAAACATTCATAAAAAATAATAAAAAAATGAGAAATCAACAATAGTGTCATAGTGGCTTACACTTGCATCACATCTCACAAGCTTGACAATACTGTTTTTGTTGACTTTGTAGCCAGTTCAGTTTTAGTTTCGTTCTGCATAGCCTTCCTTAAAGGCCTACTGAAAGCCACTACTAGCGACCACGCAGTCTGATAGTTTATATATCAATGATGAAATCTTAACATTGCAACACATGCCAATACGGCCGGGTTAACTTATAAGGTGCAATTTTAAATTTCCCGGGGAACTTCCGGTACAAAACGCCTTTGAGGATGACGTATGCGCGTGACGTCAATCGTTGAAACGGAAGTATTCGGACTCCATTGAATCCAATACAAAATAGCTGTTTTCATCTCATTCTGGATGTATTCTGGACATCTGTGTTGGTGAATCTGTTGCAATTTGTTCATTGCATTATGGAGAAAGAAGCTGAGCAAGCAAAGAAGAAAGTCGGTGCGAAGCGGAGTATTTTGCGACGGAAGTCAGCAGCAACACAACACAGTCGGTGTTTCATTGTTTACATTCCCGAAAGATGCAGTCAAGATCGAAGAACTCGGACAACAGAGACTCTTACCAGGAGGACTTTGACTTTGTTAACAGACGCAGACGCGATACCGTGAGTACGCTTCCAAACATTTGATCGCTTGCTATAACTAGCTCGAGCTAGTAGCTAGGAGCTAGTAGCTAGGAGCTAGGAGCTAGCATAACAAACACCTAGGTGTTTGTTATGCGGGATTAATTTGTGTCATATTAAATATAAGCCTGGTTGTGTTGTGGCTAATAGAGTATATATATGTCTTGTGTTTATTTACTGTTGTAGTCATTCCCAGCTGAATATCAGGTCACCCCCGGCTCTCACAGCATCTTCCCTATCTGAATCGCTTCCACTCCCCACTAGTCCTTCACTCTCACTTTCCTCATCCACAAATCTTTCATCCTCGCTCAAATTAATGGGGAAATCGTCGCTTTCTCGGTCCGAATCTCTCTCACTTCATGCGGCCATCATTGTAAACAATAGGGAACTTTGCGGAAATGTTGAATTGACTACGTCACGCTACTTCCGGTAGGGGCAAGCCTTTTTTTTATCAGATACCAAAAGTTGCGATCTTTATCGTCGTTGTTCTATACTAAATCCTTTCAGCAAAAATATGGCAATATCGCGAAATGATCAAGTATGACACATAGAATAGATCTGCTATCCCCGTTTAAATAAAAACATTTCATTTCAGTAGGCCTTTAAGCTTCAATGCATTTTCTTAGGGGCACTCACCTTTTGTTTATTTTTGGTTTAAGCATTAGACGCCTTTTTACCTGCACCCTGCCTCCCGCTGTTTCCCACATCTACAAAGCAATTAGCTACCTGCTGCCACCTACTGATATGGAAGAGTATTACACGGTTACTCTGCCCAGCTCTAGACAGCACCGACACTCAACAACAACACATCATTTGCAGACTATAATTACTGCTTTGCAAAAAATATTTTTTACCCAAATAGGTGAAATTACATAATCTCCCACGGCACACCAGACCAGGGGTCACCAACCTTTTTGAAAGCAAGAGCTACTTCTTGGGTAGTGATTAATGCGAAGGGCTACCAGTTTGATACACACTTAAATCAATTGCCAGAAATAGCCAATTTGCTCAATTTACCTTTAACTCTGTTATTATTAATAATTAATTATATTTACACTTAATTGAACGGTTTAAAAGAGGAGAAAACACGAAAAAAAAATGACAATTACATTTTGAAACATAGTTTATCTTCAATTTCGACTCTTTAAAATTCAAAATTCAACCGAAAAAAAGGAGACAAAAACTAGCTAATTCAAATCTTTTTGAAAAAATTAAAAAAAGAATTTATGGAACATCATTAGTCATTTTTCCTGATTAAGATTAATTTTAGAATTTTGATGACATGTTTTAAATAGGTTAAAATCCAATCTGCACTTTGTTAGAATATATAACAAATTGGACCAAGCTATATTTCTAACAAAGACAAATCATTATTTCTTCTAGATTTTCCAGAACAAAAATTTTAAAAGAAATTCAAAAGACTTGGAAATAAGATTTAAATTTGATTCTACAGATTTTCTAGATTTGCCAGAATTGCCAAAACTCATCATGGACTCATTTATACCTAAAGGTAAGACCATAATAACGTTTTTTTTATTAAATGTGATTTTCATGATAAGGTAAGCGCCGGAGTGAGAAGAGGTTTTAAAATAATTAGCGCATGCTTGCCAATCCCGCATGCTTTTGGTAAACGCAGGAGTGAGAAGAGGTTTTAAATTAATTAGCGCCCCGGCAGCTATTCAAGGAAATACGGTACATAATTATTCTAACACAGGTGGTGACAGTACACCTACTTTGAGACAAGAGCTATAGTGTTGCATGCTTGGTTATGCTTTAAAGGCCTACTGAAAGCCACTACTATATATAACAAATTGGACCAAGCTATATTTCTAACAAAGACAAATCATTATTTCTTCTAGATTTTCCAGAACAAAAATTTTAAAATAAATTCAAAAGACTTTGAAATAAGATTTAAATTTGATTCTACAGATTTTCTAGATTTGCCAGAATTATTTTTTTGAATTTTAATCATAATAAGTTTGAAGAAATATTTCACAAATATTCTTCGTCGAAAAAACAGAAGCTAAAATGAAGAAACAAATTAAAATGTATTTATTATTCTTTTCCAAAAATAAAAAAATGTTTACTTGAACATTGATTTAAATTGTCAGGAAAGAAGAGGAAGGAATTTAAAAGGTAAAAAGGTATATGTGTTTAAAAATCCTAAAATCATTTTTAAGGATGTATTTTTTCTCTAAAATTGTCTTTCTGAAAGTTATAAGAAGCAAAGTAAAAAAAAAAAATGAATTTATTTAAACAAGTGAAGACCAAGTCTTTAAAATATTTTCTTGGATTTTCAAATTCTATTTGAGTTTTGTCTCTCTTAGAATTAAAAATGTCGGGCAAAGCGAGACCAGCTTGCTAGTAAATAAATAAAATTTAAAAAATAGAGGCAGCTCACTGGTAAGTGCTGCTATTTGAGCTATTTTTAGAACAGGCTACTCATCTGGTCCTTACGGGCTACCTGGTGCCCGCGGGCACCGCGTTGGTGACCCCTGCACCAGACTGTATCTGACGTGTGCCGCGGCATAGTGGTTGAAAAACGCCGCCCTTTGACAACATGCATCCGCCATTATCACCACCAGCCGCCATGATGGCAGGAATTTAAAACAATGCATGATTCCAACAGACAGCCAGCTACAGTATGCTTTTTTGTTGTTTTTGTTTTTGTTATATGCAGCAGCTTAAAAGGATCTCTCTGGCATCCGAGCCCTTGTTTTGTTCCTGCTTGATCTCCATCACACGTCTCACAAAAAAAGGCTGGGATGAAAGGACACGCAGTCTTCTTTTAAAAAAAGACACCCGCTCGTGTCTCTTCGGGCCGCATCCATAATTGCAGCGTTGCTCGCCATGACCGCCGGCCAAAGATGCTATGATTATGTAGCGGCCTGACAGACTCCGTGCGCATGTTGTTTTTTTTATCATGTAAAAATAAAATGTCACAATTGTAACTTTACTAGACACAATTACATTTAAAAATAACATTAACTAATACGTATAGATCAAGACAATTTCTTGGATGTGCTTGTTGCTAGGCAGAATTTAATTTGCAGCAGTGTCATTTTCTGGCAATATCAAAAAACATTAAAAAAAAAAAAAATAATGCCGTAACATCGCCACTTCCAAAGGCAGTAGTAAAATATTGATGCTCCTCTACCAAGTCTGCCTATATCGATTTTGTAGAATATTGATGTTTTATTTATTTATTTATTTATTTATATTGACAAGATGCATGGAGCAGTCAGACATAATTATTGCATTTCCGCTATATGTGGCGTTGAGAAAAGCAGAGTGGTCTGAAGAACAGTCGTGAATTATATTTATATAGCGCTTTTTCTCTAGTGACTCAAAGCGCCTTTACATTGTGAAACCCAATATCTGAGTTACATTTAAACCAGTGTGGGTGGCACTGGGAGCAGGTGGGTAAAGTGTCTTGCCCGAGGACACGACGGCAGTGACCGGGATGGCGGAAGCGGGGATCGAACCTGGAACCCTCGGGTTGCTGGCACGGCCACTCTACCGACCGAGCTGTACCGCCCCAATTGGGGCTCAGCCCCCAGGAGTAGGGTTGCAAAATTCCGGGAATATTCAAAGTTGGAAACTTTCCATGAGAATTAACGGGAAGATATGTGAATTAACGAGAATTAACGGGAAGATATGGGAATTAACGAGAATTAACGGGAATATATGGGAATTAACGAGAATTAACGGGAAGATATGTGAATTAACGAAAATTAACGGGAATATATGTGAATTAACGAGAAATAACGGGAAGATATGTGAATTAACGAGAATTAACGGGGATATATGTGAATTAACGAGAATTAACGGGAATATATGTGAATTAACGAGAATTAACGGGAATATATGTGAATTAACGAGAATTAACGGGAAGATATGTGAATTAACGAGAAATAACGGGAATATATGTGAATTAACGAGAAATAACGGGAATATATGTGAATTAACGAAAATTAACGGGAATATATGTGAATTAATGAGAAATAACGGGAATATATGTGAATTAACGAGAATTAACGGGAATATATGTGAATTAACGAGAATTAACGGGAATATATGTGAATTAACGAGAAATAACGGGAATATATGTGAATTAACGAGAATTAACGGGAAGGTATGTGAATTAACGAGAATTAACGGGAATATATGTGAATTAACGAGAAATAACGGGAATATATGTGAATTAACGAGAATTAACGGGAAGATATGTGAATTAACGGGAAGATAGGTGAATTAACGAGAATTAACGGGAAGATATGTGAATTAACGAGAATTAACGGGAATATATGTGAATTAACGAGAATTAACGGGAAGATATGTGAATTAACGAGAATTAACGGGAATATATGTGAATTAACGAGAATTAACGGGAAGATATGTGAATTAACGAGAATTAACGGGAATATATGTGAGTTAACGAAAATTAACGGGAAGATATGTGAATTAACGAGAATTAACGGGAATATATGTGAATTAACGAGAATTAACGGGAATATATGTGAATTAACGAGAAATAACAGGAATATATGTGAATTAACGAGAATTAACGGGAATATATGTGAATTAACGAGAATTAACGGGAATATATGTGAATTAACGAGAATTAACGGGAATATATGTGAATTAACGAGAATTAACGGGAAGATATGTGAATTAACAAGAATTAACGGGAATATATGTGAATTAACGAGAATTAACGGGAATATATGTGAATTAACGAAAATTAACGGGAATATATGTGAATTAACGAGAATTAACGGGAAGATATGTGAATTAACGAGAATTAACGGGAAGATATGTGAATTAACGAGAATTAACGGGAATATATGTGAATTAACGAGAATTAACGGGAATATATGTGAATTAACGAGAATTAACGGGAAGATATGTGAATTAACGAAAATTAACGGGAAGATATGTGAATTAACGAGAATTAACGGGGATATATGTGAATTAACGAGAATTAACGGGAAGATATGTGAATTAACGAGAATTAACGGGAATATATGTGAATTAACGAGAATTAACGGGAAGATGTGTGAATTAACGAAAATTAACGGGAATGTATGTGAATTAACGAGAAATAACGGGAAGATATGTCAATTAACGAGAATTAACGGGAAGATATGTGAATTAACGAGAATTAACGGGGATATATGTGAATTAACGAGAATTAACGGGAAGATATGTGAATTAACGAGAATTAACGGGAATATATGTGAATTAACGAGAATTAACGGGAAGATATGTGAATTAACGAGAATTAACGGGAATATATGTGAATTAACGAGAATTAACGGGAATATATGTGAATTAACGAGAATTAACGGGAATATATGTGAATTAACGAGAATTAACGGGAATATATGTGAATTAACGAAAATTAACGGGAAGATATGTGAATTAACGAGAATTAACGGGAAGATATGTGAATTAACGAGAATTAACGGGAATATATGTGAATTAAGGAGAATTAACGGGGATATATGTGAATTAACGAAAATTAACGGGAATATATGTGAATTAACGAGAATTAACGGGAAGATATGTGAATTAACGAGAATTAACGGGAATATATGTGAATTAACGAGAATTAACGGGAAGATGTGTGTATTAACGAAAATTAACGGGAATGTATGTGAATTAACGAGAAATAACGGGAATATATGTGAATTAACGAGAATTAACGGGAATATATGTGAATTAACGAGAATTAACGGGAAGATATGTGAATTAACGAAAATTAACGGAAAGATATGTGAATTAACGAGAATTAACGGGAAGATATGTGAATTAACGAGAATTAACGGGAATATATGTGAATTAACGAGAATTAACGGGAATATATGTGAATTAACGAGAATTAACGGGAATATATGTGAATTAACGAGAATTAACGGGAATATATGTGAATTAACGAAAATTAACGGGAAGATATGTGAATTAACGAGAATTAACGGGAAGATATGTGAATTAACGAGAATTAACGGGAATATATGTGAATTAAGGAGAATTAACGGGAAGATATGTGAATTAACGAGAATTAACGGGAATATATGTGAATTAACGAGAAATAACGGGAATATATGTGAATTAACGAGAATTAACGGGAATATATGTGAATTAACGAGAATTAACGGGAATATATGTGAATTAACGAGAAATAACGGGAATATATGTGAATTAACGAAAATTAACGGGAATATATGTGAATTAACGAGAAATAACGGGAAGGTATGTGAATTAACGAGAATTAACGGGAATATATGTGAATTAACGAGAAATAACGGGAATATATGTGAATTAACGAGAATTAACGGGAATATATGTGAATTAACGAGAATTAACGGGAATATATGTGAATTAACGAGAATTAACGAGAAGATATGTGAATTAACGAAAATTAACGGGAATATATGTCAATTAACGGGAAGATATGTGAATTAACGAGAATTAACGGGAATATATGTGAATTAAGGAGAATTAACGGGAATATATGTGAATTAACGAGAATTAACGGGAAGATATGTGAATTAACGAGAATTAACGGGAAGATATGTGAATTAACGAAAATTAACGGGAAGATATGTGAATTAACGAAAATTAACGGGAATATATGTGAATTAACGAGAAATAACGGGAATATATGTGAATTAACGAGAATTAACGGGAATATATGTGAATTAACGAGAATTAACGGGAATATATGTGAATTAACGAGAATTAACGGGAAGATATGTGAATTAACGAGAATTAACGGGAATATATGTGAATTAACGAGAATTAACGGGAATATATGTGAATTAACGAGAATTAACGGGAAGATATGTGAATTAACGAGAATTAACGGGAATATATGTGAATTAACGAGAATTAACGGGAATATATGTGAATTAATGAGAATTAACGGGAATATATGTGAATTAACGAGAATTAACGGGAAGATATGTGAATTAACGAGAATTAACGAGAATTAACGGGAATATATGTGAATTAACGAAAATTTACGGGAATATATGTGAATTAACGAGAAATAACGGGAATATATGTGAATTAACGAGAATTAACGAGAATATATGTGAATTAACGAGAATTAACGGGAAGATATGTGAATTAACGAGAATTAACGGGAATATATGGGAATTAACGAGAATTAACGGGAAGATATGTGAATTAACGAGAATTAACGGGAAGATATGTGAATTAACGAGAAATAACGGGAAGTTATGTCAATTAACGAGAATTAACGGGAAGATATGTGAATTAACGAGAATTAACGGGGATATATGTGAATTAACGAGAATTAACGGGAAGATATGTGAATTAACGAGAATTAACGGGAATATATGTGAATTAACGAGAATTAACGGGAAGATATGTGAATTAACGAGAATTAACGGGAATATATGTGAATTAACGAGAATTAACGGGGATATATGTGAATTAACGAAAATTAACGGGAATATATGTGAATTAACGAGAAATAACGGGAAGATATGTGAATTAACGAGAAATAACGGGAATATATGTGAATTAACGAGAATTAACGGGAATATATGTGAATTAACGAGAATTAACGGGAAGACATGTGAATTAACGAAAATTAACGGGAATATATGTGAATTAACGAGAATTAACGGGAATATATGTGAATCAACGAGAATTAACGGGAATATACGGGAATTAACGAGAATTAACGGGAATATATGTGAATTAACGAGAATTAACGGGAATATATGTGAATTAACGAGAATTAACGGGAAGATATGTGAATTAACGAGAATTAACGGGAAGATATGTGAATTAACGAGAATTAACGGGAAGATATGTGAATTAACGAAAATTAACGGGAAGATATGTGAATTAACGAAAATTAACGGGAATATATGTGAATTAACGAGAAATAACGGGAATATATGTGAATTAACGAGAATTAACGGGAATATATGTGAATTAACGAGAATTAACGGGAATATATGGGAATTAACGAGAATTAACGGGAAGATATGTGAATTAACGAGAATTAACGGGAATATATGTGAATTAACGAGAATTAACGGGAATATATGTGAATTAACGAGAATTAATGGGAATATATGTGAATTAACGAAAATTAACGGGAATATATGTGAATTAACGAAAATTAACGGGAATATATGTGAATTAACGAGAATTAACGGGAAGATATGTGAATTAACGAGAATTAGCGGGAAGATATGTGAATTAACGAGAATTAACGGGAAGATATGTGAATTAACGAGAATTAACGGGAATATATGTGAATTAACGAAAATTAACGGGAATATATGTGAATTAACGAGAATTAACGGGAATATATGTGAATCAACGAGAATTAACGGGAATATACGGGAATTAACGAGAATTAACGGGAATATATGTGAATTAACGAGAATTAACGGGAATATATGTGAATTAACGAGAATTAACGGGAAGATATGTGAATTAACGAGAATTAACGGGAAGATATGTGAATTAACGAGAATTAACGGGAAGATATGTGAATTAACGAAAATTAACGGGAAGATATGTGAATTAACGAAAATTAACGGGAATATATGTGAATTAACGAGAAATAACGGGAATATATGTGAATTAACGAGAATTAACGGGAATATATGTGAATTAACGAGAATTAACGGGAATATATGGGAATTAACGAGAATTAACGGGAAGATATGTGAATTAACGAGAATTAACGGGAATATATGTGAATTAACGAGAATTAACGGGAATATATGTGAATTAACGAGAATTAACGGGAATATATGTGAATTAACGAGAATTAACGGGAAGATATGTGAATTAACGAGAATTAACGGGAAGATATGTGAATTAACGAGAATTAACGGGAATATATGTGAATTAACGAGAATTAACGGGAATATATGTGAATTAACGAGAATTAACGGGAAGATATGTGAATTAACGAAAATTAACGGGAAGATATGTGAATTAACGAGAATTAACGGGGATATATGTGAATTAACGAGAATTAACGGGAAGATATGTGAATTAACGAGAATTAACGGGAATATATGTGAATTAACGAGAATTAACGGGAAGATGTGTGAATTAACGAAAATTAACGGGAATGTATGTGAATTAACGAGAAATAACGGGAAGATATGTCAATTAACGAGAATTAACGGGAAGATATGTGAATTAACGAGAATTAACGGGGATATATGTGAATTAACGAGAATTAACGGGAAGATATGTGAATTAACGAGAATTAACGGGAATATATGTGAATTAACGAGAATTAACGGGAAGATATGTGAATTAACGAGAATTAACGGGAATATATGTGAATTAACGAGAATTAACGGGAATATATGTGAATTAACGAGAATTAACGGGAATATATGTGAATTAACGAGAATTAACGGGAATATATGTGAATTAACGAAAATTAACGGGAAGATATGTGAATTAACGAGAATTAACGGGAAGATATGTGAATTAACGAGAATTAACGGGAATATATGTGAATTAAGGAGAATTAACGGGGATATATGTGAATTAACGAAAATTAACGGGAATATATGTGAATTAACGAGAATTAACGGGAAGATATGTGAATTAACGAGAATTAACGGGAATATATGTGAATTAACGAGAATTAACGGGAAGATGTGTGAATTAACGAAAATTAACGGGAATGTATGTGAATTAACGAGAAATAACGGGAATATATGTGAATTAACGAGAATTAACGGGAATATATGTGAATTAACGAGAATTAACGGGAAGATATGTGAATTAACGAAAATTAACGGAAAGATATGTGAATTAACGAGAATTAACGGGAAGATATGTGAATTAACGAGAATTAACGGGAATATATGTGAATTAACGAGAATTAACGGGAATATATGTGAATTAACGAGAATTAACGGGAATATATGTGAATTAACGAGAATTAACGGGAATATATGTGAATTAACGAAAATTAACGGGAAGATATGTGAATTAACGAGAATTAACGGGAAGATATGTGAATTAACGAGAATTAACGGGAATATATGTGAATTAAGGAGAATTAACGGGAAGATATGTGAATTAACGAGAATTAACGGGAATATATGTGAATTAACGAGAAATAACGGGAATATATGTGAATTAACGAGAATTAACGGGAATATATGTGAATTAACGAGAATTAACGGGAATATATGTGAATTAACGAGAAATAACGGGAATATATGTGAATTAACGAAAATTAACGGGAATATATGTGAATTAACGAGAAATAACGGGAATATATGTGAATTAACGAGAATTAACGGGAATATATGTGAATTAACGAGAAATAACGGGAATATATGTGAATTAACGAGAATTAACGGGAATATATGTGAATTAACGAGAATTAACGGGAATATATGTGAATTAACGAGAATTAACGAGAAGATATGTGAATTAACGAAAATTAACGGGAATATATGTCAATTAACGGGAAGATATGTGAATTAACGAGAATTAACGGGAATATATGTGAATTAAGGAGAATTAACGGGAATATATGTGAATTAACGAGAATTAACGGGAAGATATGTGAATTAACGAGAATTAACGGGAAGATATGTGAATTAACGAAAATTAACGGGAAGATATGTGAATTAACGAAAATTAACGGGAATATATGTGAATTAACGAGAAATAACGGGAATATATGTGAATTAACGAGAATTAACGGGAATATATGTGAATTAACGAGAATTAACGGGAATATATGTGAATTAACGAGAATTAACGGGAAGATATGTGAATTAACGAGAATTAACGGGAATATATGTGAATTAACGAGAATTAACGGGAATATATGTGAATTAACGAGAATTAACGGGAAGATATGTGAATTAACGAGAATTAACGGGAATATATGTGAATTAACGAGAATTAACGGGAATATATGTGAATTAATGAGAATTAACGGGAATATATGTGAATTAACGAGAATTAACGGGAAGATATGTGAATTAACGAGAATTAACGAGAATTAACGGGAATATATGTGAATTAACGAAAATTTACGGGAATATATGTGAATTAACGAGAAATAACGGGAATATATGTGAATTAACGAGAATTAACGAGAATATATGTGAATTAACGAGAATTAACGGGAAGATATGTGAATTAACGAGAATTAACGGGAATATATGGGAATTAACGAGAATTAACGGGAAGATATGTGAATTAACGAGAATTAACGGGAAGATATGTGAATTAACGAGAAATAACGGGAAGTTATGTCAATTAACGAGAATTAACGGGAAGATATGTGAATTAACGAGAATTAACGGGGATATATGTGAATTAACGAGAATTAACGGGAAGATATGTGAATTAACGAGAATTAACGGGAATATATGTGAATTAACGAGAATTAACGGGAAGATATGTGAATTAACGAGAATTAACGGGAATATATGTGAATTAACGAGAATTAACGGGGATATATGTGAATTAACGAAAATTAACGGGAATATATGTGAATTAACGAGAAATAACGGGAAGATATGTGAATTAACGAGAAATAACGGGAATATATGTGAATTAACGAGAATTAACGGGAATATATGTGAATTAACGAGAATTAACGGGAAGACATGTGAATTAACGAAAATTAACGGGAATATATGTGAATTAACGAGAATTAACGGGAATATATGTGAATCAACGAGAATTAACGGGAATATACGGGAATTAACGAGAATTAACGGGAATATATGTGAATTAAGGAGAATTAACGGGAAGATATGTGAATTAACGAGAATTAACGGGAATATATGTGAATTAACGAGAAATAACGGGAATATATGTGAATTAACGAGAATTAACGGGAATATATGTGAATTAACGAGAATTAACGGGAATATATGTGAATTAACGAGAAATAACGGGAATATATGTGAATTAACGAAAATTAACGGGAATATATGTGAATTAACGAGAAATAACGGGAAGGTATGTGAATTAACGAGAATTAACGGGAATATATGTGAATTAACGAGAAATAACGGGAATATATGTGAATTAACGAGAATTAACGGGAATATATGTGAATTAACGAGAATTAACGGGAATATATGTGAATTAACGAGAATTAACGAGAAGATATGTGAATTAACGAAAATTAACGGGAATATATGTCAATTAACGGGAAGATATGTGAATTAACGAGAATTAACGGGAATATATGTGAATTAAGGAGAATTAACGGGAATATATGTGAATTAACGAGAATTAACGGGAAGATATGTGAATTAACGAGAATTAACGGGAAGATATGTGAATTAACGAAAATTAACGGGAAGATATGTGAATTAACGAAAATTAACGGGAATATATGTGAATTAACGAGAAATAACGGGAATATATGTGAATTAACGAGAATTAACGGGAATATATGTGAATTAACGAGAATTAACGGGAATATATGTGAATTAACGAGAATTAACGGGAAGATATGTGAATTAACGAGAATTAACGGGAATATATGTGAATTAACGAGAATTAACGGGAATATATGTGAATTAACGAGAATTAACGGGAAGATATGTGAATTAACGAGAATTAACGGGAATATATGTGAATTAACGAGAATTAACGGGAATATATGTGAATTAATGAGAATTAACGGGAATATATGTGAATTAACGAGAATTAACGGGAAGATATGTGAATTAACGAGAATTAACGAGAATTAACGGGAATATATGTGAATTAACGAAAATTTACGGGAATATATGTGAATTAACGAGAAATAACGGGAATATATGTGAATTAACGAGAATTAACGAGAATATATGTGAATTAACGAGAATTAACGGGAAGATATGTGAATTAACGAGAATTAACGGGAATATATGGGAATTAACGAGAATTAACGGGAAGATATGTGAATTAACGAGAATTAACGGGAAGATATGTGAATTAACGAGAAATAACGGGAAGTTATGTCAATTAACGAGAATTAACGGGAAGATATGTGAATTAACGAGAATTAACGGGGATATATGTGAATTAACGAGAATTAACGGGAAGATATGTGAATTAACGAGAATTAACGGGAATATATGTGAATTAACGAGAATTAACGGGAAGACATGTGAATTAACGAAAATTAACGGGAATATATGTGAATTAACGAGAATTAACGGGGATATATGTGAATTAACGAAAATTAACGGGAATATATGTGAATTAACGAGAAATAACGGGAAGATATGTGAATTAACGAGAAATAACGGGAATATATGTGAATTAACGAGAATTAACGGGAATATATGTGAATTAACGAGAATTAACGGGAAGACATGTGAATTAACGAAAATTAACGGGAATATATGTGAATTAACGAGAATTAACGGGAATATATGTGAATCAACGAGAATTAACGGGAATATACGGGAATTAACGAGAATTAACGGGAATATATGTGAATTAACGAGAATTAACGGGAATATATGTGAATTAACGAGAATTAACGGGAAGATATGTGAATTAACGAGAATTAACGGGAAGATATGTGAATTAACGAGAATTAACGGGAAGATATGTGAATTAACGAAAATTAACGGGAAGATATGTGAATTAACGAAAATTAACGGGAATATATGTGAATTAACGAGAAATAACGGGAATATATGTGAATTAACGAGAATTAACGGGAATATATGTGAATTAACGAGAATTAACGGGAATATATGGGAATTAACGAGAATTAACGGGAAGATATGTGAATTAACGAGAATTAACGGGAATATATGTGAATTAACGAGAATTAACGGGAATATATGTGAATTAACGAGAATTAATGGGAATATATGTGAATTAACGAAAATTAACGGGAATATATGTGAATTAACGAAAATTAACGGGAATATATGTGAATTAACGAGAATTAACGGGAAGATATGTGAATTAACGAGAATTAGCGGGAAGATATGTGAATTAACGAGAATTAACGGGAAGATATGTGAATTAACGAGAATTAACGGGAATATATGTGAATTAACGAAAATTAACGGGAATATATGTGAATTAACGAGAATTAACGGGAATATATGTGAATCAACGAGAATTAACGGGAATATACGGGAATTAACGAGAATTAACGGGAATATATGTGAATTAACGAGAATTAACGGGAATATATGTGAATTAACGAGAATTAACGGGAAGATATGTGAATTAACGAGAATTAACGGGAAGATATGTGAATTAACGAGAATTAACGGGAAGATATGTGAATTAACGAAAATTAACGGGAAGATATGTGAATTAACGAAAATTAACGGGAATATATGTGAATTAACGAGAAATAACGGGAATATATGTGAATTAACGAGAATTAACGGGAATATATGTGAATTAACGAGAATTAACGGGAATATATGGGAATTAACGAGAATTAACGGGAAGATATGTGAATTAACGAGAATTAACGGGAATATATGTGAATTAACGAGAATTAACGGGAATATATGTGAATTAACGAGAATTAACGGGAATATATGTGAATTAACGAGAATTAACGGGAAGATATGTGAATTAACGAGAATTAACGGGAAGATATGTGAATTAACGAGAATTAACGGGAATATATGTGAATTAACGAGAATTAACGGGAATATATGTGAATTAACGAGAATTAACGGGAAGATATGTGAATTAACGAAAATTAACGGGAAGATATGTGAATTAACGAGAATTAACGGGGATATATGTGAATTAACGAGAATTAACGGGAAGATATGTGAATTAACGAGAATTAACGGGAATATATGTGAATTAACGAGAATTAACGGGAAGATGTGTGAATTAACGAAAATTAACGGGAATGTATGTGAATTAACGAGAAATAACGGGAAGATATGTCAATTAACGAGAATTAACGGGAAGATATGTGAATTAACGAGAATTAACGGGGATATATGTGAATTAACGAGAATTAACGGGAAGATATGTGAATTAACGAGAATTAACGGGAATATATGTGAATTAACGAGAATTAACGGGAAGATATGTGAATTAACGAGAATTAACGGGAATATATGTGAATTAACGAGAATTAACGGGAATATATGTGAATTAACGAGAATTAACGGGAATATATGTGAATTAACGAGAATTAACGGGAATATATGTGAATTAACGAAAATTAACGGGAAGATATGTGAATTAACGAGAATTAACGGGAAGATATGTGAATTAACGAGAATTAACGGGAATATATGTGAATTAAGGAGAATTAACGGGGATATATGTGAATTAACGAAAATTAACGGGAATATATGTGAATTAACGAGAATTAACGGGAAGATATGTGAATTAACGAGAATTAACGGGAATATATGTGAATTAACGAGAATTAACGGGAAGATGTGTGAATTAACGAAAATTAACGGGAATGTATGTGAATTAACGAGAAATAACGGGAATATATGTGAATTAACGAGAATTAACGGGAATATATGTGAATTAACGAGAATTAACGGGAAGATATGTGAATTAACGAAAATTAACGGAAAGATATGTGAATTAACGAGAATTAACGGGAAGATATGTGAATTAACGAGAATTAACGGGAATATATGTGAATTAACGAGAATTAACGGGAATATATGTGAATTAACGAGAATTAACGGGAATATATGTGAATTAACGAGAATTAACGGGAATATATGTGAATTAACGAAAATTAACGGGAAGATATGTGAATTAACGAGAATTAACGGGAAGATATGTGAATTAACGAGAATTAACGGGAATATATGTGAATTAAGGAGAATTAACGGGAAGATATGTGAATTAACGAGAATTAACGGGAATATATGTGAATTAACGAGAAATAACGGGAATATATGTGAATTAACGAGAATTAACGGGAATATATGTGAATTAACGAGAATTAACGGGAATATATGTGAATTAACGAGAAATAACGGGAATATATGTGAATTAACGAAAATTAACGGGAATATATGTGAATTAACGAGAAATAACGGGAATATATGTGAATTAACGAGAATTAACGGGAATATATGTGAATTAACGAGAAATAACGGGAATATATGTGAATTAACGAGAATTAACGGGAATATATGTGAATTAACGAGAATTAACGGGAATATATGTGAATTAACGAGAATTAACGAGAAGATATGTGAATTAACGAAAATTAACGGGAATATATGTCAATTAACGGGAAGATATGTGAATTAACGAGAATTAACGGGAATATATGTGAATTAAGGAGAATTAACGGGAATATATGTGAATTAACGAGAATTAACGGGAAGATATGTGAATTAACGAGAATTAACGGGAAGATATGTGAATTAACGAAAATTAACGGGAAGATATGTGAATTAACGAAAATTAACGGGAATATATGTGAATTAACGAGAAATAACGGGAATATATGTGAATTAACGAGAATTAACGGGAATATATGTGAATTAACGAGAATTAACGGGAATATATGTGAATTAACGAGAATTAACGGGAAGATATGTGAATTAACGAGAATTAACGGGAATATATGTGAATTAACGAGAATTAACGGGAATATATGTGAATTAACGAGAATTAACGGGAAGATATGTGAATTAACGAGAATTAACGGGAATATATGTGAATTAACGAGAATTAACGGGAATATATGTGAATTAATGAGAATTAACGGGAATATATGTGAATTAACGAGAATTAACGGGAAGATATGTGAATTAACGAGAATTAACGAGAATTAACGGGAATATATGTGAATTAACGAAAATTTACGGGAATATATGTGAATTAACGAGAAATAACGGGAATATATGTGAATTAACGAGAATTAACGAGAATATATGTGAATTAACGAGAATTAACGGGAAGATATGTGAATTAACGAGAATTAACGGGAATATATGGGAATTAACGAGAATTAACGGGAAGATATGTGAATTAACGAGAATTAACGGGAAGATATGTGAATTAACGAGAAATAACGGGAAGTTATGTCAATTAACGAGAATTAACGGGAAGATATGTGAATTAACGAGAATTAACGGGGATATATGTGAATTAACGAGAATTAACGGGAAGATATGTGAATTAACGAGAATTAACGGGAATATATGTGAATTAACGAGAATTAACGGGAAGATATGTGAATTAACGAGAATTAACGGGAATATATGTGAATTAACGAGAATTAACGGGGATATATGTGAATTAACGAAAATTAACGGGAATATATGTGAATTAACGAGAAATAACGGGAAGATATGTGAATTAACGAGAAATAACGGGAATATATGTGAATTAACGAGAATTAACGGGAATATATGTGAATTAACGAGAATTAACGGGAAGACATGTGAATTAACGAAAATTAACGGGAATATATGTGAATTAACGAGAATTAACGGGAATATATGTGAATCAACGAGAATTAACGGGAATATACGGGAATTAACGAGAATTAACGGGAATATATGTGAATTAACGAGAATTAACGGGAATATATGTGAATTAACGAGAATTAACGGGAAGATATGTGAATTAACGAGAATTAACGGGAAGATATGTGAATTAACGAGAATTAACGGGAAGATATGTGAATTAACGAAAATTAACGGGAAGATATGTGAATTAACGAAAATTAACGGGAATATATGTGAATTAACGAGAAATAACGGGAATATATGTGAATTAACGAGAATTAACGGGAATATATGTGAATTAACGAGAATTAACGGGAATATATGGGAATTAACGAGAATTAACGGGAAGATATGTGAATTAACGAGAATTAACGGGAATATATGTGAATTAACGAGAATTAACGGGAATATATGTGAATTAACGAGAATTAACGGGAATATATGTGAATTAACGAAAATTAACGGGAATATATGTGAATTAACGAAAATTAACGGGAATATATGTGAATTAACGAGAATTAACGGGAAGATATGTGAATTAACGAGAATTAGCGGGAAGATATGTGAATTAACGAGAATTAACGGGAAGATATGTGAATTAACGAGAATTAACGGGAATATATGTGAATTAACGAAAATTAACGGGAATATATGTGAATTAACGAGAATTAACGGGAATATATGTGAATCAACGAGAATTAACGGGAATATACGGGAATTAACGAGAATTAACGGGAATATATGTGAATTAACGAGAATTAACGGGAATATATGTGAATTAACGAGAATTAACGGGAAGATATGTGAATTAACGAGAATTAACGGGAAGATATGTGAATTAACGAGAATTAACGGGAAGATATGTGAATTAACGAAAATTAACGGGAAGATATGTGAATTAACGAAAATTAACGGGAATATATGTGAATTAACGAGAAATAACGGGAATATATGTGAATTAACGAGAATTAACGGGAATATATGTGAATTAACGAGAATTAACGGGAATATATGGGAATTAACGAGAATTAACGGGAAGATATGTGAATTAACGAGAATTAACGGGAATATATGTGAATTAACGAGAATTAACGGGAATATATGTGAATTAACGAGAATTAACGGGAATATATGTGAATTAACGAAAATTAACGGGAATATATGTGAATTAACGAAAATTAACGGGAATATATGTGAATTAACGAGAATTAACGGGAAGATATGTGAATTAACGAGAATTAGCGGGAAGATATGTGAATTAACGAGAATTAACGGGAAGATATGTGAATTAACGAGAATTAACGGGAAGATATGTGAATTAACGAGAATTAACGGGAATTAATGGGAAGTTATTGGGAATAAACATTGAATTCAACATGTTAGATATTGCAGCATGATTATTAGCTAAAACAACCTGATTGAATGCAAATTCAGTTGAATTTCAACCCTGCACTGTGCATTCCTCCATCACATGCACGGATAATTCCCAGCATGCAACACACTACAGCAGGGCTATTGAGGCCACACTAGTATTTGAGCCCAAGGACTTCATCCAGTCAGGTAAGTGTTGATGATATTACTGGGGTAGATATAGCCCTGATGCTAATTTCCTCTATGTTAAATCCCATTCATTTATGCTAACAACGTTAGCGATCCGAATTGACCTTTTCTGTGATGTGTAAAGTTCATAAATCAAAAGGTGTAGTTTCCTCCGCCTTCTGTTCTGCTAGCCATTCTGTTGTCATACAAGAATGTAGCTTATAGTTTGATTTAGCATGCTGATTGACTGTTCATGTATTCATCTAGCCTATTTCTATTCATTTGTCCACCAGTCAAATATTTTTAAGCATTAGTGTTTTACAAGAATAAATAAATAAATAAATACAACTATTGTAATTCCCCATTCTTTCCCATTAATTCCCATGGACGGTGTCCAACTTTGAATAATCAAAAAATCTTCAATATTTCCAAACTTCCCGAGCTTAACTTCCCGTGTTAAATTTCCGGAAAGTTTCCGGAAATTTACCGGAAACTTTCCACCCCTTTGCAACCCTACCCCGGAGGTTCCTTTTTAGGCTCAGACTTAGACAAACTTTATTGATCCACAAGTGAAATTGTTCCACACACTAGCTCTGTATCAAAGGATGGAAAGGGTACGGATGGAAAGGATAATGCAGGTATTAAGTAGACTAAAAAATGCACCATAGTAGCAATATAAAATATAACATGTAATATTTACATATTATATATACATTTGGCATTGTATTAGAATTACACAACAAACACTGAATACGTCTAAATCAGACCGTGGCAAAATACGACCCGCGGGCGACATGCGGCCCATTAAGATTTCCAATCCGGCTCGCTGGACGTTTTACATAATTTTTTTAGACCTTTAACATCAAAAGTGTATTTGCCATTATGAAGTGCAGTGCTGTTTTTAAATGCCAGTAAGTCTTGAACTATAGAAAGTATTTCAATGGTTGAAATCTGCACTTTTGGATGTTATAGGAGTTATTACGCTAATCTAGGCCAGACCAGGAACAAAGCAGAGTAGCCAGCCCCAAATGCATGTGTCAGAAACAGATGCGGAAGCACATTTTTACACAAAAGTGATAATATATCATATTGTAGGTGTTTATTACACTTTGCATTCATATTTTGGTGTTTGTTACATTTTTGTCGTGCTTTGCTTGATTGTAAAAGATACACAACTGTGGAGGAGCTGGTCTGAGAAGTAAAAGATGTTGTTAATATTCAGTGTTTTATTGTTCATAGTTAATATTATAAATGCCACTTTCTTTATTTTAATGTACATTTTGGGTGTCCCATTCAGTAAAAAAAAACGGTAAAATGTTTTGAGGTGGTCTGTCGTAACGTTTTTAGAACTCTATGGGACATTGACAACGACACAGGAAGTCCTTCATACCGACAGCCATCAGACTGTAAAATGCATTTGTTCCTTTTTGACTGTACATGTACTGGAAATGTATAATGTATTTATATTATTCATTGTGAATAATGCTGTATAATACTGTATTTATGTTAATCACATGTTAATAATGCTGTATAACAGACTGTATTTTTATTACTAACATGTGAATAATACTGTATAATAGACTGTATTTGTATTATTCACATGTGAATATTGCTGTTTAATAGACTGTATTTATATTACTCACATGTGAATAATGCTGTATAATAGACTGTATTTATATTATTCACATGTGAATAATGCTGTATAATAGACTGTATTTATATTATTCACATGTAAATAATACTGTATAATAGACTGTATTTGTATTACTCACATGTGATTAATGCTGTATAATAGACTGTATTTATGTTATTCACATGTGAATAATGCTGTATAATAGACTATATTTATATTATTCATATGTGAATAATGCTGTATAATAGACTGTATTTATATTATTCACATCTGAATAATGCTGTATAATAGACTGTATTTATATTATTCATATGTAAATAATCCTGTATAATAGACTGTATTTATGTTATTCACATGTGAATAATGCTGTATAATAGACTGTATTTATTTTATTCACATGTGAATAATAATGTATAATAGACTGTATTTATATTATTCACATGTAAATAATGCTGTATAATAGACTGTATTTATGTTATTCAAATGTGGATAATGCTGTATAATAGACTATTTATAGTCACATGTGAATAATGCTGTATAACAGACTGTATTTATATTATTCACATTTGAATAATGCTGTATAAAAGACTGTATTTGTATTATTCACATGTGAATAATTCTGTATAATAGACTGTATTTATATTATTCACATATGAATAATGCTGTATAATAGACTGTATTTATTTTATTCACATGTGAATAATGCTGTATAATAGACTATTTATATTATTCATATGTAAATAATGCTGTATAATAGACTGTATTTATGTTATTCACATGTGAATAATGCTGTATAATAGACTGTATTTATTTTATTCACATGTGAATAATGCTGTATAATAGACTGTATTTATATTATTCACATGTAAATAATGCTGTATAATAGACTGTATTTATGTTATTCAAATGTGGATAATGCTGTACAATAGACTATGTATAGTCACATGTGAATAATGCTGTATAATAGACTGTATTTTTATTACTCACATGTGAATAATGCTGTATAATACTGTATTTATGTTATTCACATGTGAATAATGCTGTATAACAGACTGTATTTATAGTATTCACATTTGAATAATGATGTATAAAAGACTGTATTTGTATTACTCACATGTGAATAATGCTGTATAATAGACTGTATTTATATTATTCACATGTGAATAATGCTGTATAATAGACTGTATTTATGTTATTCACATGTGAATAATGCTGTATAATAGACTGTATTTATTTTATTCACATGTGAATAATGCTGTATAATAGACTATTTATATTATTCATATGTAAATAATGCTGTATAATAGACTGTATTTATATTATTCACATGTAAAAAATACATAAGTGTTTATTGTCTATTGTGAGCGAACTGTGGTGCTGAATTTCCCCCAGGGATCAATAAAGTACTTTCTATTCTATTCTATTGTGACTTTTGGTATTAGTGTTCCTGAAAAAAGGGACCCAAACACACATACTATACAGCAGGTTTTTACAGCTATATGTGTATATATAATTTATACACACATTTCATTGGCCCCCCCCAGACAAATTTTTTCTCTAAATGTGCCCCCCCGAGTCAAAATATATATCCCATCTCAGCTGCATTCGGGCAGTAAGCGGGGTACACCCTGGACAAGTCACCACCTCATCTCAAGGCCAACACACTAAATTGGCCAAATAAAATAATATATATTTATATAATATATAAAATATAAAATAATATATATTTCAATTTATTTATTTATCATTTATAATTAAAAAAAAAAAAAAAGATACACACGTAAAAAAAAAAAAAATTCTTCAATTGAAAATATGACTCGCTGGTAAAAAAAAAAAAAAAAAGGTTTTCATTTAAAAAAAAAAAAAAAGATTTGCAGCTGGAAGAAAACATTTTCTTCAATTAAATTCGATTTGCAAGTTATAAGAAACGATTTTCTGCAATTAAAAAAAGGATTCGGTAGTAACTATTTTCTGCAATAAAAAAACAATTCACAAGTATAAAAACTATTTTCTTCAATTATAGAAAATATTTTTTCAATTAAAAGATTCGGAAGTATAAAATTGCAAATTGTTTTTTATATAATTTATTTTTATGGCGAATCTTTTTTTAATTGAAGAAAATGCTTTTTATACTTGTGAATTTTTTTGAAATTGTGAATCCTTTATTTACTTGCAGAAAAAAAATATATATATATATATTTAATTGAAAAAAATAGCTTTTTTTTCCCTGGCGAATCGTTTTTTTTCTTCAATTGAAAAAACTTTTTTTTAATCATTTATAATTAAAAAAAAAAAAAAGATACACATGAAAAAAAAAAAAAATTCTTCAATTGAAAATATGACTCGCTGGTAAAAAAAAAAAAAAAAAAAGGTTTTCATTTAAAAAAAAAAAAAAAAGATTTGCAAGCAAATAAAAAATATTTTTCGATAAACAAACGATTCCATGTAAAAAAATTTAAAAAAAAGTTTTTTCAATTGAAGAAAAAAAACGATTCGCCAGGGGAAAAAAAGCTATTTTCTTCAATTAAATATATATATATTTTTTTTTTTTCTGCAAGTAAATAAAGGATTCACAATTTCAAAAAAATTCACAAGTATAAAAAGCATTTTCTTCAATTAAAAAAAGATTTGCCATAAAAATAAATTCTATAAAAAACTATTTGCAATTTTATACTTCCGAATCTTTTAATTGAAAAAAATATTTTCAATAATTGAAGAAAATAGTTTTTATACTTGTGAATTGTTTTTTTTATTGCAGAAAATAGTTACTACCGAATCCTTTTTTCAATTGCAGAAAATCGTTTTTTATAACTTGCAAATTGAATTTAATTGAAGAAAATGTTTTCTTCCAGCCGCAAATCATTAGAAAATATTACAAAAGAAAACACATTTTTATGCATGTGTAAATGTATTCAGTTATTAACATTCAATCACTTTCTTCTTTCCTTCATGGATCTAAACTTGACTTTTTTTCTATATTTTTATTGTAATATTTTCAGAATGTGTTTGTTCTATTTTTGGCCAAAATAAATTAAAGAAAACAATCTGAAGTTGTCTTTATTTTTTAGTTTTAATGCCATGATTTGAATAGTCGGTGTGCACATATTTTCCTCCATGCGGCCCCCGAGCTAAAAGGACTTTGCCAGCCCTGCACTGCATCATTCAGGTTTAAGCAGCACACCAAACTCCAAAGCTGTAGTTTGTGTGATTTACTTATCCTACAGCCTGGAAGTTATTTTTCTGTCAGCAATATTATGGACATTATGGTTACAAGTTTTATATTACAAATCAATCAGATAGTGTTATGATGCGACTTCAGTGTGAACTCTCCCGCGCTCCAGTTGCATAACGGTGATTAACGATGAGGCTTCACCGAAATAGAGGGTTAAAAAACAAATAGTTGACAAATTAGCAGAAACAAATGAAAATAATGTTTGAGGAACTCCCATTAATCAATCAATCAGGCTAAACTACTGCAACTCACTTCTTGTCGGGATCACTGGCTTCCTGTTCCACTCAGGATTGAATACAAAGTCTCCCTACTAACTCACCAAAATGCCCCCCTCTACCTCGAAGAACTGCTCACCCCCAAATCCTCCACACCACACCTCAGGCTAACCTCCTCAACCTCCGAGGACAAAGCTACGAACTATGGGGGACCGGGCTTTCTGCTCCGTTGCACCCAGTCTGTGGAACGCTCTCCCTGACCACCTGAGGGCACCACAGACTGTGGATGCTTTTTAAAAAAAAAGTTTTTTTTAAGATATATGTGTGCTAGTTCTAGCTATTAGGCTCTTCTAGTTTTTATTTTATTTTATTTTACTTGTTGGAGGCAGTTATTTGTGGTTATAGCGTTGTCGTTTTAGTTTTTTGTTGTTTTTTTGTTGTTTTTTAAATGCACTGTAGCACTTTGAGGTTGTTTGTTCAATGTAAAGTGCTTTAACAAATAAAATCTATTATTATTATTATTATTATTAACGTTCCACCACAAGCTCTTCAGAGCAGACATCGAAGGCAACAGTTAGAGATGTAACCTTAGTAGAAGCATTTAAGTGCCATCTGAAAACTCATTTGTATACTCTAGCCTTTAAATAGACCCCCCTTTTAGACCAGTTGATCTGCCGTTTCTTTTCTTTTCTCCTCTGCCCCCCTCTCCCTTGTGGAGGGGGGTGGGGGGGCACAGGTCCGGTGGCCATGGATGAAGTGCTGGCTGTCCAGAGTCGGGACCCGGGGTGGACCGCTCGCCTGTGCATCGGTTGGGGACATCTCTGCACTGCTGACCCATCTCCGCTCGGGATGGTCTCCTGCTGGCCCCACTATGGACTGGACTCTCACTATTATGTTAGATCCACTATGGACTGGACTCTCACTATTATGTTAGATCCATTACGGACTGTACTCTCACACTATTATGTTAGATCCACTATGGACTGGACTCTCTCACTATTATGTTAGATCCACTATGGACTGGACTCTCTCACTATTATGTTAGATCCACTATGGACTGGACTCTCTCACTATTATGTTAGATCCACTATGGACTGGACTCCCACTATTATGTTAGATCCACTATGAACTGGACTCTCACTATTACGTTAGATCCACTATGAACTGGACTCTCACTATTACGTTAGATCCACTATGGACTGGACTCTCTCTATTATGTTAGATCCACTATGGACTGGACTCTCACAATATTATGTTAGATCCACTATGGACTGGACTCTCACTATCATGTTAGATCCACTATGGACTGGACTCTCACTATTATGTTAGATCCACTATGGACTGGACTCTCACTATTATGTTAGATCCACTATGGACTGGACTCTCACACTATTATGTTAGATCCACTATGGACTGGACTCACACTATTATGTTAGATCCACTATGGACTGGACTCTCACTATTATGTTAGATCCACTATGGACTGGACTCTCACACTATTATGTTAGATCCACTATGGACTGGACTCTCACTATTATGTTAGATCCACTATGGACTGGACTCTCACACTATTATGTTAGATCCACTATGGACTGGACTCTTACAATATTATGTTAGATCCACTATGGACTGGACTCTCACTATTATGTTAGATCCACTATGGACTGGACTCTCACTATTATGTTAGATCCACTATGGACTGGACTCTCACACTATTATGTTAGATCCACTATGGACTGGACTCACACTATTATGTTAGATCCACTATGGACTGGACTCTCACTATTATGCTAGATCCACTATGGACTGGACTCTCACTATTATGTTAGATCCACTATGGACTGGACTCTCACTATTATGTTAGATCCACTATGGACTGGACTCTCACACTATTATGTTAGATCCACTATGGACTGGACTCTCACTATTATGTTAGATCCACTATGGACTGGACTCTCACACTATTATGTTAGATCCACTATGGACTGGACTCTCAGAATATTATGTTAGATCCACTATGGACTGAACTCTTACAATATTATGTTAGATCCACTATGGACTGGACTCTCACTATTATGTTAGATCCACTATGGACTGGACTCTCACACTATTATGTTAGATCCACTATGGACTGGACTCTCAGAATATTATGTTAGATCCACTATGGACTGAACTCTTACAATATTATGTTAGATCCACTATGGACTGGACTCTCACACTATTATGTTAGATCCACTATGGACTGGACTCTCAGAATATTATGTTAGATCCACTATGGACTGGACTCTCACTATTATGTTAGATCCACTATGGACTGGACTCTCACAATATTATGTTAGATCCACTATGGACTGGACTCTCACTATTATGTTAGATCCACTATGGACTGGACTCTCACAATATTATGTTAGATCCACTATGGACTGGACTCTCACTATTATGTTAGATCCACTATGGACTGGACTCTCACTATTATGTTAGATCCACTATGGACTGGACTCTCACACTATTATGTTAGATCCACTATGGACTGGACTCTCACACTATTATGCTAGATCCACTAATTCAATGTGTCAATTAAAAAAACAAACAAAGGTGATCAGAGTTTCTAGGAGTGAAAAGCCGCTGAACATTTCATGGGAAACGTCCTCATGTGTCAGGGCTCAACATCTGCAATTATCTCTCCGGAAAGGCATCGGCTGAACTTTGATATCACATCCTCCTCCTCCTCCTCCTCCTCCTCCTCCTCCTCCTCCTTTCTTTATCCACCCTCCTCCGCCTCCTCCTCTGCCTCCTCCTCCTGCGCTGGACCAATTTAGGGTGGCGAGGCGATGGTTATCTAAATGCAAAGTGATGCTGTAATAGGGATGCTGTAATGGCGTGCACCGAGGAGGCGTAAATGCCTGGCGAGACCCGGAGACGGAGGAGAGGGAGGGAGGGAGGGAGGGAGGTGGGGGCTCCCTGGTTGAAAGCGATAGGATACATGCGAGGCTGGGCTTTAATAGAAAGCAGAAAGAAAGAAAAAGGAAGGGGGATACGGCGTCAAGCTATGAAAGCAGGTCAATTGTTATCATACGGCCAATCATTCATATTTAAATGCCCTCCTTGGGACTTTCTCGGGGAAATGGATGAGGCGTTTGACGAAATGTCCCTGATCAACTATGAAAAAAAGATATATTATTTTTTTAAAAGGTCCCTTATTATAAATGAGTAGGGATGTCCGATAATGGCTTTTTGCCGATATCGATATTCCGATATTGTCCAACTCTTTCATTACCGATACCGATATCAACCGATATATGCAGTGGTGGAATTAACACATTATTATGCCTAATTTGGACAACCAGGTATGGTGAAGATAAGGTACTTTTTTTAAAAAAAATAATAAAATAAGATAACTAAATTAAAAACATTTTCTTGAATAAAAAAGAAAGTACAACAATATAAAAACAGTTACATAGAAACTAGTAATGAATGAAAATGAGTCAAATTAACTGTTAAAGGTTAGTACTATTAGTGGAGCAGCAGCACGCACAATAATGTGTGCTTACGGACTGTATCCCTTGCAGACTGTATTGATATATATTGATATATAATGCTTACGGACTGTATCCCTTGCAGACTGTATTGATATATATTGATATATAATGTAGGAAGCAGAATATTGATAACAGAAAGAAATGGGGGGAGGGAGGTTTTTTGGGTTGGTGCACTAATTGTAAGTGTATCTTGTGTTTTTTATGTTGATTTAATAAAAAAAATAAAAATTAAAAATAAAAAAACGATACAGATAATAAAAAAAACGATACCAATAATTTTAGATATTACATTTTAACGCATTTATCGGCCGATAATATCGGCAGGCCGATAATTATCGGACCATCCCTATAAATAAGTGACTTTTTAATGACGCGCTAACAGTAAAATGCGCCCTGGGAGGCGATTTGAGCACCGAGTGTTTGAACGATTCCTCTCTTTGAGAGGAAAAATGCTCAAAACGGCAGGTTTTGAGGGTCTGGGTTTTTAACGTCGTCCGGTTTTACTTAGTGTGCTGTAACCATGCGCAGTACCAGGAATTGATTAACGTGGACCCCGAATTAAAGGCATACTGAAATGATTTTTTTTTTATTTAAACGGGAATAGCAGATCCATTCTATGTGTCATACTTCATCATTTTGCGATATTTTTGCTGAAAGGATTTAGTAGAGAAAATCTCTACTCTTTTGCTTGCTGATAAAAAAAAGCCTTGCCTGTACCGGAAGTAGCGTGACGTCACAGGAGCTAGTATTCCTCACAATTCCCCGTTGTTTACAATGGAGCGAGAGATATTAGGAGCGAGAAAGTGACGATTACCCCATTAATTTGAGCGAGGATGAAAGATTTGTGGATGAGGAACGTTAGAGTGAAGGACTAGAATGCAGTGCAGGACGTATCTTTTTCGCTCTGACCGTAACTTAGGTACAAGCTGGCTCATTGGATTCCACATGTTCTCCTTTTTCTATTGTGGATCACGGATTTGTATTTTAACCACCTCGGATACTATATCCTCTTGAAAATGAGAGTCGAGAACGCGAAATGGACATTCACGGTGACTTTTATCTCCACGACAATACATCGGTGACACACTTAGCTACGGCGCTAACGTGGTAGCATCGTTCTCAAATGCAGATAGAAACAAAATACATAAACCCCTGACTGTAAGGATAGACAGAAGATCAACAATACTATTAAACCGTGGACATGTAACTACACGGTTAATAATTCTCAGCCTGGCAAAGCTTAACAATGCTGTTGCTAACGACGCTGAAGCTAACTTAGCAACCGGACCTCACAGAGCTATGCTAAAAACATTAGCTATCCACCTACGCCAGCCAGCCCTCATCTGCTCATCAACACCCGTGCTCACCTGCGTTCCAGCGATCGACGGCGCGACGAAAGACTTCACCCGATCATCCGTGTGGTGGGCGGCTAGCATCGGCTAGGCGTCTGCTATCCAAGTAAGTAGTCCTTGTTGTGTTGCTACAGCCAGCCGCTAATACACCGATCCCCCCTACAACTTTCTTCTTTGCAGTCTCTATTGTTCATTAAACAAATTGCAACAGATTCACCAACACAGATGTCCAGAATACTGTGGAATTTTGCGATGAAAACAGACGCTGTTTTGTATTGGATTCAACGGGCTCCGAATACTTCCGTTGCCGTCGTGACGTCACGCGCATACGTCATATACAAAGGAGTTTTTCAACCGGAAGTTTAGCGGGAAATTTAAAATGTCACTTTATAAGTTAACCCGGCCGTATTGGCATGTGTTGCAATGTTAAGATGTCATCATTGATATATAAACTATCAGACTGCGTGGTCGCTAGTAGTGGCTTTCAGTAGGCCTTTAAACAAGTTGAAAAACTTATTCGGGTCTTACCATTTAGTGGTCAATTGTACGGAATATGTACTACTAATAAGTAGGCATGTCCGATAATATCGGACTGCCGATATCATCGGCCGATGAATGCTTTAAAATGTAAGATCGGAAATTAACGGTATCGGTTTCAAAAAGTAAAATGTATGACTTTTTAAAACGCCGCTGTGTACACGGACGTAGGGAGAAGTACAGAGCACCGATAAACCTTAAAGGCACTGCCTTTTGCGTGCCGGCCCAGTCACATAATATCTACGGCTTTTCACACACACAAGTGAATGCAACGCATATTTGGTCAACAGCCATACAGGTCACACTGAGGGTGAACGTCTAAACAACTTTAACACTGTTACAAATATGTGAACCCACACCAAACAAGAATGACAAACACATTTCGGGAGAACATCCGCACCGTAACACAACACAAACACAACACAACAAATACCCAGAACCCCTTGCAGCACTAACTCTTCCGGGACGCTACAATATACACAAGCCCCCCCCCCAACCCCGCACACCTCAACCTCCTCATGCTCTCTCAGGGAGAGCATGTCCCAAATTCCAAGCTGCTGTTTTGAGGCATGTTAAAAAAAAATACTGCACTTTGTGACTTCAATAATAAATATGGCGTTGAGTTGATTTATTTTGGAAAACCTTGTTACATTGTTTAATGCATCCAGCGGGGCATAATGTGTTAATTCCACGACTGTATTAGGGCTGCAACTAACGATTAATTTGATAATCGATTAGTCTGTCGATTATTATTTCGATTAATCGATTAATAATCGGATAAAAGAGACAAACTACATTTCTATCCTATCCAGTATTTTATTGGGGAAAAAAACAGCATACTGGCACCATACTTATTTTGATTATTGTTTCTCAGTACATGTTGCAGTTTATAAATAAAGGTTTATTTAAAAAATTAAAAAATTAAAAAAAATTATTTAAAAAAAATAAATAAATAAAAACAACCTCTGCGCATGCGCATAGCATAGATCCAACGAATCGATGACTAAATTAATCGGCAACTATTTTAATAATCGATTTTAATCGATTTAATCGATTAGTTGTTGCAGCCCTAGACTGTATATATCGGTTGATATCGGTAATTAAGAGTTGGACAATATCGGAATATCGCATATCGGCAAAAAAGCCATTATCGGACATCTCTACTAATAAGTTTCAATCCATCAATCGAAAACAGGCCAAAAGTTTGGACACACCTTCTCCTTCAATGTGTTTTCTTTATTTTCATGACTATTTACATTGTAGATTGTCACATCAAAACTATGAATGAACACATGTGGAGTTAGGTACTTCACAAAAAAAAAGGTGAAATAACTGAAACATGTTTTATATTCTAGTTTCCTCAAAATAGCCACCCCTCTGATTACTTTTTTGCACACTCTTGGCATTCCCTCGATGAACTTCAAGAGGTAGTCACCTGAAATGGTTTTCACTTCACGGGTGTGCTTGAAGCTCATGGAGAGAATGCAGTAATCAGAGCAAAGGGTGGCTATTTTGAAGAAACTAGTATACAACACATGTTTTCAGTTATTTTACATTGTTTTTGTTAAGTACATAACTCCACATTGTCACATCAAAACTATGAATGAACACATGTGGAGTTATGTACTTGACAAAAAAAAGGTGAAATAACTGAAAACATGTTTTGTATTCTAGTTTCTTCAAAATAGCCACCCTCTGATTACTTGTTTGCACACTCTTGGCATTCCCTCGATGAACTTCAAGAGGTAGTCACCTGAAATGGTTTTCACTTCACGGGTGTGCTTGAAGGTCATGGAGAGAATGCCAAGAGTGTGCAAAGCAGTAATCACAGCAAAAGGTGGATATTTTGAAGAAACTAGAATATAAAACATGTTTTCAGTTATTTCACTTTTTTTTGTTACGTACTTAACTCCACATTTTCACATCAAAACTATGAATGAACACATGTGGAGTTATGTACTTGACAAAAAAAAAGGTGAAATAACTGAAAACATGTTTTGTATTCTAGTTTCTTCAAAATAGCCACCCTCTGATTACTTTTTTGCACATTCTTGGCATTCCCTCGATGAGCTTCAAGAGGTAGTCACCTGAAATGGTTTTCACTTCACAGGTGTGCTTGAAGCTCATGGAGAGAATGCAGTAACCAGAGCAAAGGGTGGCTATTTTGAAGAAACTAGTATATAACACATGTTTTCAGTTATTTTACATTGTTTTTGTTAAGTACATAACTCCACATTGTCACATCAAAACTATGAATGAACACATGTGGAGTTATGTACTTAACAAAAAAAAGGTGAAATAACTGAAAACATGTTTTATATTCTAGTTTCTTCAAAATAGCCACCCGTTGCTCTGATTACTGCTTTGCACACTCTTGGCATTCTCTCCATGAGCTTCAAGAGGTAGTCACCTGAAATGGTTTTCACTTCACAGGTGTGCTTGAAGGTCATGGAGAGAATGCCAAGAGTGTGCAAAGCAGTAATCACAGCAATAGGTGGCTATTTTGAAGAAACTAGAATATAAAACATGTTTGCAGTTATTTCACCTTTTTTTTGTGAAGTACATAACTCCACATGTGTTCATTCATAGTTTTGATGTGACAATCTACAATGTAAATAGTCATGAAAATAAAGTATTGAAAGAGAAGGTGTGTCCAAACTTTTGGCCTGTACTGTATATTGATCATATATTATTTCTTGTGTACTGTACATGGCAGGGGTCGGGAACCTTTTTGGGTGAGAGAGCCATGAAAGCCAAATATTTTAAAATGTATTTCCGTGAGAGTCATATGCTTTGTAAAAGTCGGAATGTGTCGGGTGAGACGATGACGGTTTGTTGTGATCCCAATATGCAGACCACAGCGGGAGGCAGGGTGCAGGTAAAAAGGTATGCCATGCTTAAGCCAAAAAATGAACAAAAGGGAAAGGGAAATGAAAAGGCAACGGCTATGCAAAGCGAAAGTAAAACTGAACTGGCTACAAAGTAAACAGAAACAAAATGCTGGACGACAGCAAAAACTTACGGCGTCCACAAAGTACATCCGTACATGACGTGACAATCAACAATGTCCGCGCAAAGAAGGATAGCAACAACTTAAAATAGCTTTGCTGGCTAACACAAAGCAGGTGAGGGGAATAGCGCTCAAAGGAAGACACCAACAAAACAGGAAGGGCCACCAAAATAACAGCGCAAGATAAGAAATAAAGCACTACACACAGGAAAACACCAACAAACTCACAAATAAGGCACGACGACCTGGTGGAGTTTCGAGAAAAGCTAAATGGTCCCTAGTACCCGTTGAGATCGGAGCTAGCTTGACCACCACACGTATTCATTGGCCGGGACGGGACTCACAGGGACCGGACCGGTCTGGTCCCAGGGACCGGACAGGTCTCATGTTAAAAATAAGTTGTATATTTTATCTTTTTATATATTATTATTAGGGATGTCCGATAATGTAATATTATCGGCCGATAAATGCGTTAAAATGTAATATCGGAAATGATCGGTATCTGTTTTTTTATTATCTGTATCGTTTTGTTTTGGGTTTTATTTTTTTTAATTTTTTTTTTTATTAAATCAACATAAAAAACACAAGACACACTTACAATTAGTGCACCAACCCAAAAAACCTCCCTCCCCCCATTTCTTTCTGTTATCAATATTCTGCTTCCTACATTATATATCAATATATATCAATACAGTCTGCAAGGGATACAGTCCGTAAGCACACATGATTGTGCATGCTGCTGGTCCACTAATAGTACTAACCTTTAACAGTTAATTTTACTCATTTTCATTAATTACTATGTAACTGTTTTTATATTGTTTTACTTTCTTTTTTATTCAAGAAAATGTTTTTAATTTAGTTATCTTATTTTATTTTTTTTTTTAAAAAGTACCTTATCTTCACCATACCTGGTTGTCCAAATTAGGCATAATAATGTGTTAATTCCACGACTGTATATATCGGTTGATATCGGTATCGGTTGATATCGGTATCGGTAATTAAAGAGTTGGACAATATCGGAATATCTGATATCGGCAAAAAGCCATTATCGGACATCCCTAATTATTATTATTCAAGCACGTAAATCCCTACAGCAACTTTAGGCCTATTCGTCCATATAAAGTAAAAAATACATTTAAAAAAAAATAAAAAGTTGTTTTATGCCCTTTTTGTCACAGAAAATCATGTTTTCTAATGGCAAAAATCACAAACATTATGCAATATTTCCTCCCAAAAAATGTCAAAGTGGAATATTTGACGTGAAGTGATTGAAGCCTCAAAAAAATGTCAATAATACATAACAACACTGATATTTAATTCATTATTTTTTGAGCAAAGACAGTTAAAACATTTTTTTTTTTTAAAGTCACTAAATTTAAAACAATTAAATCTGTATTGGAACTTTCATTCCCAGAGGACCAATACGGTGTAATTCCATTTCATTTGAAACCTAATATAACAGGAAAAAAAATGCATCAGGCTTCACTACACGTCCTAAAATAAGTTTGGTACAGACTTCGAGAAATGTTATCTCTTAACATTTACCATTTGACTTATATTAAAAAAAATACATAAAAAAAGATGTATGTTTTTTTTAAATAGGTCTTAAGGGGGTCCAGGGGGGTCAAAACTATTTAGTTCCAGAAGCAATTGATCTGCATACAAGTGTAAAAATAAGTTAGCCATTTTAATATTAACTTTAGTCACACTTTTGTTTTCATGGGGAAAATAAAAGCTTTGTTTAAAAGCAAGAGGCTTTGCTACGCATCCTGAAATTCTCAAAATATTGCATACGTTGACTTCTGCTTGATCTTAAGCAAAATATGCACACACACACACACACACACACACACACACACACACACACACACACACACACACACACACACTGGTTATCATTTTTAATGGGGACCTGAATGGGGCATCTTCAGAATGGATCTGACTATCATTTAAAAAGGTTTCCCTTTAGGCAGGGGTGTCCAAAGTGCAGCCCGGGGGCCATTTGCGGCCCGCAGGTCATTTTTTTAACGGCCCCACGGCACATTCTAAAAATACGATGAAAAAAAACAAAAAAACATAAAAAGTGGTATAAAAGAGCAAACAGGTGAAATGTAAGAAGAAAATGTTGCATTATTTACTCTAATAACACAAAGCTGCCATGCAGGCTGTTTCTTTCTTTAAAAAATAATAATGAATCAAAGTTCACATTAAATATTCCACTTTGAGATATTTTGGGGGGGAAATGTTGCATATTTTTTGGTTGCCATTTAAAAAACAAAGTTTTTTAAAGAAGGGCCTAAAACGAACAAACAAAAAACACAAACAACAATAAAACTTATAATTGACGGATAGATCTGAAGTTGATCTTGAGACTATTTTTAGTAAAAGTAAAAAAAAATGTTGGATTTATTTTTTTAAACTTTACTGAGCAGTATCCTTTTGGATCCCCAATCATTTTAGTGGGACTTTTTTTTTTTTTTTTTTTTTTAAGTGTCATTGCTCAAAAAATAATCAATGTTGTTATGAGTTAATGACCTTTTTAAGACTCCAATTATTATATAATCTGAAATATTCCACTTTAAAATTTTATTGGGGGAAAATATTGCATATTTTGTGTTTTTTTCCATAAAAAAAACAGGGTTTTCCTTGACAAAAATGGCATACAACTTAAATCTTTAAAAGCGTTATATTGACAGATAGACCTAATGTTGATCTAGAGATTTAAACCTTGAATATTAATAATAATAATAGTAATAATAATAATAATAATAATAATAATAAATAATGACACATTTGTAATATTTTTTTTGGACCAAAACCTTTTGGGGTCCCTGGGATCAAGTCTGAGTGGAGGCCTAAATGTATCTTTTTTATACATATATTGTATTGGTTTTTAAAATAAAAAATATCAAAATGGCCCCCGCTTGCTTTGATTTTTCAGAGTGCGGCCCTCCGTGGAAAAAGTTTGGACACCCCTGCCTTTAGGGGACCTGTTTTTTTTTGTCCCCATACCGTCAGAGGTCCCCTAAAGGTGACTGTGTAAACAGAGCGATGTCCCCATAAAGAACACACACACACACACACACACACACACACACACACACACACACACACACACACACACACACACACACACACACCCTCCTTTTGAGAACATTAGCCTTTGACTTCCTCCTCCCTCTTGGTCTCCATTGGAAATATGACTGGAGATGAAAGTGCGTTATTAATTGCTCTGACGTGGATAAGATGTGCGGATGGCGTCCATCCCGCCAACACACTCTCCTCCAATTACATTTCAATTAACAACAGTCAGCCAGGCGTCGCCTCAAGACGTGCGGGCGAAATGATTGCTCTGTCAGTCAGAGCTGGCGAGGAAGATTCTGCAATTTGTCAGCGGCGCGCTCCCGTTTCAGCGTTTGTAACGCCTTGAGAGAAAACAGCAACAAGAACCCTCCCACGTGGTTTTATCCCCACCGCAACTTCCAATTGTTGTTTTCTACTTAGACAAACTAAATTGCTGAGCGTGCAAAAATGTTTTGTAGATTTGGGGAAATTGCCTCAAATATGTCAAGCTGACTTAAAGGCCTACTGAAATTATTTGTTTTATTTAAACGGGGATAGCAGAAGCATTCTGTGTCATACTTGATCATTTCGCGATATTGCCATATTTTTGCTGAAAGGATTTAGTAGAGAAAATCGACGATAAAGTTCGCAACTTTTGCTCGCTGATAAAAAAAAAGCCTTGCCTGTAGCGGAAGTAGCGTGACGTCACAGGAGCTAGTATTCCTCACAATTCCCCGTTGTTTACAATGGAGCGAGAGCGATTACCCCATTAATTTGAGCGAGGATGAAAGATTCGTGGATGAGGAACGTTAGAGTGAAGGACTAGAGAGGCAGTGCAGGGTGTATCTTTTTTCACTCTGACCGTAACTTAGGTACAAGGTCTCATTAGAGTCCACACTCTCTCCTTTTTCTATTGTGGATCACGGATTTGTATTTTAAACCACCTCAGATACTATCCATCCATCCATCCATCTTCTTCCGCTTATCCGAGGTCGGGTCGCGGGGGCAGCAGCCTAAGCAGGGAAGCCCAGACTTCCCTCTCCCAAGCCACTTCGTCCAGCTCTTCCCGGGGGATTCCGAGGCGTTCCCAGGCCAGCCGGGAGACATAGTCTTCCCAACGTGTCCTGGGTCTTCCCCGTGGCCTCCTACCGGTCGGACGTGCCCTAAACACCTCCCTAGGGAGGCATTCGGGTGGCATCCTGACCAGATGCCCGAACCACCTCATCTGGCTCCTCTCCATGCGGAGGAGCAGTGGCTCTATTTTGAGTTCCTCCCGGATGACAGAGCTTCTCACCCTATCTCTAAGGGAGAAACCCGCCACCCGGCGGAGGAAACTCATTTGGGCCGCTTGTACCCGTGATCTTGTCCTTTCGGTCATAACCCAAAGCTCATGACCATAGGTGAGGATGGGAACGTAGATCGACGGTAAATTGAGAGCTTTGCCTTCCGGCTCAGCTCCTTCTTCACCACAACGGACCGATACAGCGCCCGCATTACTGAAGACGCCGCACCGATCCGCCTGTCGATCTCACCATCCACTCTTCCCTCACTCGTGAGTAAGACTCCGAGGTACTTGAACTCCTCCACTTGGGGCAGGGTCTCCTCCCCAACCCGGAGATGGCACTCCATCCTTTTCCGGGCGAGAACCATGGACTCGGACTTGGAGGTGCTGATTCTCATCCCAGTCGCTTCACACTCGGCTGCGAACCGATCCAGTGAGAGCTGAAGATACTATATCCTCTTGAAAATGAGAGTCGAGAATGCGAAATGGACATTCACAGTGACTTTTATCTCCACGACAATATCAATCAATCAATCAATCATTAAATCAATCAATGTTTATTTCTACAGCCCTAAATCACAAGTGTCTCAAAGGGCTGCACAAGCCACAACGACATCCTCGGTAGAGAGCCCACAATACATCGTCTAAACATCCTCGCGCCAACATATCTCTCCGACCTCCTTCAGCCTTACTGCCCCACCCGATCCCTAAGATCAGCCGATCAGCTGCTACTGACGGTCCCTGACACAAGGCTGAAGCATAGAGGTGACAGAGCTTTCGCCGCTGCTGCTCCCAAGCTCTGGAACGACCTACCTCTGAGTGTTAGACAAGCCTCCTCTCTTCCTGTCTTTAAATCTCTCTTAAAAACATACTTTTATTCCATGGCTTTTAACACTGAGTGATATCCATCTTGCAATGGCGCCCCATAATACACCTGCTGTGAACCTGTTTTTATGTTTTTATGTTTTATTTATTTATTTTTTATCTTGTTCTGTTTGTGTTGTGTTGCGTTTGCTCGGTTCTCGTATTATCTTTTAACCTGCCCATTGTACAGCACTTTGGCTACCCCTGTGGTAAATTTTAAATGTGCTCTATAAATAAAGTTGATTTGATTTGATTTGATCGTTGACGCACTTTAGCTACGGAGCTAACGTGATAGCATCAGGCTCAAATGTAGATAGAAACAAAATTTTAAAAAACCCTGACTGGAAGGATAGACAGAAGATCAACAATACTATTAAACCATGAACATGTAAATACACGGTTAATAATTTCCAGCTTGGCGAAGCTTAACAATTGAAGCTAACTTAGCTACGGAGCTAACGTGATAGCATCAGGCTCAAATGCAGATAGAAACAAAGTTTCTGCATCCCACAGGGATTCTTCTTTTGTGTTTCTGCACCTGCGGTTCCCACACAGGGTTGCAACATTGTTTGTCAACACTGCCTGCTCTCATTTTCTCGCACATTTGACCCTCTGATGTTCTGTGTGCCTACACTCGGTCCTCCTCCTGTCTAGGCCTGTTTAAAATAGGGCCCGCGGCCCATTAAGGTTCTTCTTTTGTGTTTCTGCACCTGCGGTTTCCACACAAGGTTGCAACATTGTTTGTCAACACGGTCTGCTCTCATTTTCTCGCACATTTGACCCTCTGATGTTCTGTGTGCCTACACCCTGTCCTCCTCCTGTCTAGGCCTGTTTAAAATAGGGCCCGCGGCCCATTAAGGTTCTTCTTTTGTGTTTCTGCACCTGCGGTTCCCACACAAGGTTGCAACATTGTTTGTCAACACCGTCTGCTCTCATTTTCTCGCACATTTGACCCTCTGATGTTCTGTGTGCCTACACTCTGTCCTCCTCCTGTCCAGGCCTGTTTAAAATAGGGCCCGCGGCCCATTAAGGTTCTTCTTTTGTGTTTCTGCACCTGCGGTTCCCACACAAGGTTGCAACATTGTTTGTCAACACTGTCTGCTCTCATTTTCTCGCACATTTGACCCTCTGATGTTCTGTGTGCCTACACTCTGTCCTCCTCCTGTCTAGGCCTGCTGTGTGTGTGTGAGTGAGTGAGTGAGTGAGTGAGTGAGTGAGTGAGTGAGTGAGTGAGTGAGTGAGTGAGTGAGTGAGTGAGTGAGTGAGTGAGTGAGTGAGTGAGTGAGTGAGTGAGTGAGTGAGTGAGTGAGTGAGTGAGTGTGTGTGGTACACTGTGGACCCGGACATCTTATATGTAATATAAATGTGTAGGGGGGTGTATGGTGTGTGGTCATTAAATATGTATTCTGATATATGTTCTTCACATAAAATGAGCCAAAGTCAGTGAGTCTCAGTTTGAAAAAATAAATTAATTGTATCATTTTTTTTTTAATAAAAAATGAAAACGGGTCCCACAGACCCGAACACCACACAAGGGCTTGCTTAATGTTATTTTTAAATTTTTTGTTATTTTGTTAAAACAAGAATCCTGCTCAATAAAATAATTGAATGCCACTCGTGCCATTTAAATTTTTGATTAAATCCTAAATGCATTATTAAGCCATGTCCATATATGTTTAATTTAAAAACAAAAAAAAAACTTAAAAAAAGGTTTTATGGAGTTTCATCATCATTTTTTAAAAAGTTGGTAAATTTCATACATACACACATACTGGTTATCATTTGGAATGGGGAGCAAGTTTTTGATCATGACTTGTGGGGACCAGCCTTTCTACAGGTTGTGGAGGCATAACAAAAATGGTGTAAAATGTCCACTGGCCAGTTAGCTCATACACGTCTTTAAATCTCTGGATTGATGAAGTAATTACTGATCATTCTTACTGGGCACCCTGGGGAAAAAGAGTTAATATGCTTCATGGGGACCAAATTGAAATCATTTTGCATAATTCACACATATTTGTACGCGACTACGTAGGACCATTTAAAAAAAAACAAAAAAACTTCCAATTAAATATGACATGATCCTCGGAATACAGAACATCTGTAACAACAACAACCCTATAATACATCTTCAGAATGGATCTGGCAATCATTTAAAAAGGTTTCCCTTTAAAGGACCTGTTTTTTTGTCCCCATACCGTCAGAGGTCCCCTAAAGGTGACTGTGTAAACAGAGCGCATTGCCAGAACACACACACACACACGCACACACACACACACACACACACACACACACACACACACACACACACACACACACACACACACACACACACACACACACACACACACACACACACACACACATGCTGGTTACATACATACATATGTGACCTGTGCTGGCAAAATGAGTCACAATGAGGAAATTTTAAAAACTGAGTTATTGTTATTTACACATTCTCCATCTAAAGACCTTCAAAATGATATATGGTTTGTTGGAATCGGACAGAAAATGACCGAGTTACATCCGATTGAAGTCGACCAAGTTTGAGGGTCCGTTTTGAGAAAAACCAGCTTAAAGGCCTACTGAAAGCCACTACTAGCGACCACGCAGTCTGATAGTTTATATATCAATAATGAAATCTTAACATTGCAACACATGCCAATACGGCCGGGTTAACTTATAAAGTGACATTTTAAATTTCCCGGCAAACTTCCGGTTCAAAACACCTTTGGAGGATGACGTATGCGCGTGACGTCGAGAGATCCACGGAAGTGTTTGGACCATATTGGACACAATACACAGAGCTCTGTTTTCTTCGACAAAATTCCACAGTATTCTGGACATCTGTGTTGGTGAATCTTTTGCAATTTGTTTAATGAACAATGGAGACTGCAAAGAAGAAAGTTGTAGCGGCTGGCTGCAGCAACACAACAAGGAGGACTTTGACTTGGATGGAGCTTAAGTTTGATTGATTGAGACTTTTTTATTAGTAGTTTGCACAGTACACTACATATTCTGTACAATTGACCACTAAATGGTAACACATGCATAGAAACACCAATCAGTGTGTTCCCAGGTGCAGCCCACACCTATCAGTTTATGGTTTGCGTAAAGGCTAACTTGTTATTTTCCTTTGTAATCTCTGCCTACTGAGCCTATGGTGCTGTTAAGTTATTGTGGCTTTTCTTATGTTAATGTATTATTATTTAATATATATTATTGTTTTAGTTGCTTAAGAGATATTCCTGGCTCTGCTCATTGCTATTTTTATGTTTGTGTGCATTATTTGTTGCCGTCATCATTAAAGGAACAGGTTACTCATCAGTTACTCAGTACTTGAGTAGTTTTTTCACAACATACTTTTTACTTTTACTCAAGTAAACATTTGGGTGACTACTCCTTACTTTTACTTGAGTAATAAATCTCTAAAGTAACAGTACTCTTACTTGAGTACAATTTCTGGCTACTGTTGCGTTGACCAGCATTCCTCCAATGGGGAATTTAAATTGCTAGTCTCTCCCAGATTCTCTTATGGCACATAAGCTGATGTTTATATTCAATCACCAGGCAGAAATTGGTATTTTGTGGTTTATTCTCCAAGCTTAGAGGACAAACGTGAGACCAATCTAGCACACCAGCGTTCCCCAGCCCGGTCCAGATCGGTCAACCCCTCAAACCCCGGAAGTCCCGTGATCTTCCCTCTGTCCCTCGCCCCCACTCCCTTTGTTTAGACTACTCCGAGTTATCTCTACTCCGACACATTCCAATCTAGAAGGCCAACACCTTACTATGAGACTCATAAAGAAGGAAGAATACTAGCTATTCTTTATATGACTATAGGAGTTAAAACCTCTGGTTTTTAGCCAAAACAGTGTGGAGATAGAAAAGGGAGAATGGACGCATTTTGGCTTAAAAACTAACAATAAAGTTGACGCCATAAGCACTAAAGCGCCGCTGAGCAAATCCATGGCGTCAAATAAAGTATGATTTTTTACAAGTAGCATTATCACTGCAGGATGAGGAATAGATAAACATGCTTCACTACATACTGTAGAGCAGTGTTTTTCCACCTTTTTTGAGCCAAGGCACATTTTTTGCGTTGAAAAAATGCGTAGGCACACCACCAGCAGAAATCATTCAAAAAGGAAACTCAGTTGACAGTAAAAAGTCGTTGTCGCAATTGTTGGACATGACTTTAAAGCATAACCAAGCATGCATCACTATAGCTCTTGTCTCAAAGTAGGTGTACTGTCACCACCTGTCACATCACACCCTGACTTATTTGGACTTTTTTGCTGTTTTCCTGTGTGTAGTGTTTTACTTCTTGTCTTGCGCTCCTATTTTGGTGGCTTCTTCTTCCTCTTTTGGTATTTTCCTGTAGCAGTTTCATGTCTTCCTTTGAGCGATATTTCCCGCATCTACTTTGTTTTAGTAATCAAGAATATTTCAGTTGTTTTTATCCTTCTTTGTGGGGACATTGTTGATTGTCATGTCATGTTCGGCTGTACATTGTGGACGCCGTCTTTGCTCCACAGTAAGTTTTTGCTGTCCTCCAGCATTCTGTTTTTGTTTACTTTGTAGCCAGTTCAGTTTTAGTTTGGTTCTGCATAGCCTTCCCTAACTTTCATTGAATTTTCTTAAGGGCACTCACCTTTTGTTTAGTTTTGGTTTAAGAATTTATTGGTATTTTCCTGTAGCAGTTTCAGGTCTTCCTTTGAGCGATATTTCCCGCATCTACCGTATTTTTCGGACTATAAGTCACAATTTTTTTCATAGTTTGGCCTGGGGTGCGACTTATACTCAGTTGCGACTTATGTGTGAAATGAGTAACACATTAGCGTAAAATATCAAACAATATTATTGATGTCATTCACGTAAGAGACTAGACGTATAAGATTTCATGGGATTTAGCGATTAGGAGTGACAGATTGTTTGGTAAACGTATAGCATGTTCTATATGTTATAGTTATTTGAATGACTCTTACCATAATATGTTACGTTAACATACCAGTTGGTTATTTATGCCTCATATAACGTACACTTATTCAGCCTGTTGTTCACTATTCTTTAGACATTTTAAATTGCCTTTCAAATGTCTATTCTTGGTGTTGGCTTTTATCAAATACATTTCCCCTAAAAATGCGACTTATACTCCAGTGCGACTTATATATGTTTTTTTCCTTCTTTATTATGCATTTTCGGCAGGTGCGACTTATACTCCGAAAAATACGGTACTTTGTTTTAGCAATCAAGAATATTTTAGTTGTTTTTAATCCTTCTTTGTGGGGACATTGTTGATTTTCATGTCATGTATGGATGTACATTGTGTAAGTTTTTGCTGTCCTCCAGCATTCTGTTTTTGTTTACTTTGTAGCCAGTTCAGTTTTAGTTTTGTTCTACATAGCCTTCCCTAACTTTCATTGAATTTTCTTAAGGGCACTCACCTTTTGTTTAGTTTTGGTTTAAGCATTTTTTTGGTATTTTCCTGTAGCAGTTTCATGTCTTCCTTTGAGCGATATTTCCCGCATCTACTTTGTTTTAGCAATCAATAATATTTCAGTTGTTTTTAATCCTTCTTTGTGGGGACATTGTTGATTGTCATGTCATGTTCGGATGTACATTGTGGACGCCGTCTTTGCTCCACAGTAAGTTTTTGCTGTCCTCCAGCATTCTGTTTTTGTTTACTTTGTAGCCAGTTCAGTTTTAGTTTTGTTCTACATAGCCTTCTCTAACTTTCATTGAATTTTCTTAAGGGCACTCACCTTTTATTTAGTTTTGGTTTAAGCATTTTTTTGGTATTTTCCTGTAGCAGTTTCATGTCTTCCTTTGAGCGATATTTCCCGCATCTACTTTGTTTTAGCAATCAAGAATATTTCAGTTGTTTTTAATCCTTCTTTGTGGGGACATTGTTGATTGTCATGTCATGTTGGGATGTACATTGTGGACGCCGTCTTTGCTCCACAGTAAGTTTTTGCTGTCCTCCAGCATTCTGTTTTTGTTTACTTTGTAGCCAGTTCAGTTTTAGTTTTGTTCTACATAGCCTTCCCTAACTGTCATTGAATTTTCTTAAGGGCACTCACCTTTTGTTTAGTTTTGGTTTAAGCATTTTTTTGGTATTTTCCTGTAGCAGTTTCATGTCTTCCTTTGAGCGATATTTCCCGCATCTACTTTGTTTTAGCAATCAAGAATATTTCAGTTGTTTTTATCCTTCTTTGTGGGGACATTGTTGATTGGCATGTCATGTCCGGATGTACATTGTGGACGCCGTCTTTGCTCCACAGTAAGTCTTTGCTGTCGTCCAGCATTCTGTTTTTGTTTACTTTGTAGCCAGTTCAGTTATAGTTTTGTTCTGCATAGCCTTCCCTAAGCTTCAATGCCTTTTCTTAGGGGCACTCACCTTTTGTTTATTTTTGGTTTAAGCATTAGACACCTTTTTACCTGCACCCTGCCTCCCGCTGTTTCCGACATCTACAAAGCAACCTGCTGCCACCTACTGATATGGAAGAGTATTACACGGTTACTCTGCCCAGCTCTAGCCAGCACCGACACTCAACAACAACACATCATTTGCAGACTATAATTACTGCTTTGCAAAAAATATTTTTAACCCAAACAGGTGATATTAGATCCTCTCCCACGGCACACTAGTGTGCCGTGGCACTGTGGTTGAAAAACACTGCGCTGTATAGTCCACATCTTACATGTAACTGCAGCTTGAAGACCCGTGGAATAGAGAATGAATGAATAGATGGTTTTTGCATGGTGGCTGGGATTAAACGCTCCAGCGAGCCCACCTCTGTCCTGGAGCAATCAATAATGTGTTGTGTCACAGAATTTGGTTTTGTTGTTGAAATTGCAACGAGCAACCCCCCCCCCCCCCCCCCCCCACCTTCTCTCTCCCACATCCAATCCAACAAACACAGTGGGCGACAAGAAGCATGAGCACTTTTGACGTGTAGTTATCCCACCAGACATGCTTGCTGGAAATGGATTTCTCTCTCGCTGGTAGAGCGCAGATGACAAGGAGGTGAATCCATTTCTGTTTTTTGTTTATTGGTACAACGGATTCTACGGTCTCCCATCCCCGCACGTTTACCAGTGAGATATTAAAAACACAAATGAGCCACGGGGGGAACGCGGCCTTAGTCGATTTCGCCGACGTCGTAGAGCTATTAACTGTGCGGAGACGTGCCTTTTTATTACTTTGGCTGAGGCGGAAAAGGAAAAAGAGAATAACGTTACAAAAGGCAGATTGTAAAAACTTGAGTTGTGTTTCGGAGGACTGGGACAAGAGACGGAAGAAATAAATGCGAGGCATGTTTGCAAATGGATGAACGCTGACACTGTGCCACTGGAACCCCGCAGCTATTGTGCACAATTCCGTTCGGTTATTGTCAGGTTCAAACACCGAACTATCTATTAAACGGGACGAGAAGCAAGGAATCAAACAGAGACAGGATTCAATTTAGCTCAATTCCGTTCGGTTACTGTCAGGTTCAAACACCGAACTATCTATTAAACGGGACAAGAAGCAAGGAATCAAACAGAGACAGGATTCAATTTAGCTCAATTCCGTTCGGTTACTGTCAGGTTCAAACGCCGAACTATCTATTAAACGGGACGAGAAGCAAGGAATCAAACAGAGACAGGATTCAATTTAGCTCAATTCCGTTCGGTTACTGTCAGGTTCAAACACCGAACTATCTATTAAACGGGACGAGAAGCAAGGAATCAAACAGAGACAGGATTCAATTTAGCTCAATTCCGTTCGGTTACTGTCAGGTTCAAACACCGAACTATCTATCAAACGGGACGAGAAGCAAGGAATCAAACAGAGACAGGATTCAATTTAGCTCAATTCCGTTCGGTTACTGTCAGGTTCAAACACCGAACTATCTATTAAACGTGACGAGAAGCAAGGAATCAAACAGAGACAGGATTCAATTTAGCTCAATTCCGTTCGGTTATCTTGGACTGTCACTGTGTGGAGAACTTCAAGTTCTGTTTATTTGTGTTATGCAAGGTGGTGGTTATCGTTACTAACTTGCGTGAGGAGTGACTGCTTTTATTATATGACACATCTTTGTTGGGTGTGCATGTATCCATGCGTAAGTGAACATAAAATGTTTTTGATATTGTGGATCATTCCGAGGTGTTCCGTTTCTCTTCTGTGAAGGGTGAAAGCCATCATTAATAACTGGCGGTGTAGTGATTGTGTTTATTGTATCATGTGTTTACAGTGGTTGTCCACGTGCTCTTGCTAAGTAAACAAAACAAGTGTCTTTGATATTGTGGATTATTTAGATGTGGTCAGTTTGTCTACTGTGAAAGGTGGCGACCATCATTAACAACTGCCGGGGAGAGTTATAGGACATGTCTAAGTTGTGTGTACATGTGCTCAGGAATGAGCAATCATATCTTAGACTTTCACTGTGTGGATAACTTCAAGTTATGTTTATTTCTATTACGCAAGGTTGCGGTTATTATAAATAACTTGTGGGAAGAGTGACTGCATTTATTATAAGACGCGTCTTTGTGAATGTACCAATGCATAAGTGAACGTAAGAAGTCTTTGATATTGTGGTTCATTCCAAGGTGGTCTGTTTCCTGATTGTGAAAGGTGGCGGCTATCATTACCAACTGGCGGAAAGTGATTGCATTAGTTATACGACACGTCCAGGTAGTTGCGTGTCCATGTGCTCATGAATGACAAAATCCTATCTTGGACGTTCACTGTGTGGATAACTTAAAGTTCTGTTTATTTCATTACTCAAGGGGGTGGTTATAATTAATAACTGGCGAGAGGAGTGACTGCATACCTTATACGACACATCTTTTTTTGGTGTGCATTAGGTGTCTTTGGTGTTGTGGATCACTCTGAGGTGTTCCGTTTCTCTAATGTGATAAGTGGTGGTTAAAATTAATAACAGGCGAGAGGAGTGACTGCATTCATTATAGGACATGTCTTTGTTAGGCGTCTTTGGTATTGTGGATCACTCTGAGGTGTTCTGTTT